>NC_039359.1:199287293-199292516 GCF_003573695.1 Papaver somniferum
AAAAAAAAAAAAAAAATATTCCAAAGCCCAATTTTAAACCAAAAACAAAATCCCTTATTAAAACCAAAACCCACTCAAAACCAAATCATCAAAACCCATTTTAAACCAAAATATTGGGCCTTTTTTGTGGTCCAAAATTGTTTCCGATTGCTCTGACTAAAATGTTAGTTAAGGTACCTGCTAGGACATGATTGTGACCTACAGAGACCAAAAAAACAGACTTGTTAGAATTAACCCAGACGAACCTATCAAAATTCTAAGTTCTGAGGGAGACAGTCCAGATCAACCAGAAACAATGGGAGAACCCCGTACCCTCAAGGATTATATGTACCCAACTAGAGCCAGTCAACCTTCTTGTATTGTGCTACCCGAGGATAATGGCCATTATGAGCTGAAATCGAGCACAATACAGATGCTTCCTATTTTTAGAGGTGTTGAGAATGAAAACCCGTACCACCACGTGAGAGAATTCGAGGAAATTTGTGGAACTCTGCGTTTCACTCAAATGTCCGACGAAACCCTAAAGTTAAGGCTCTTTCCTTTCTCCCTGAAAGATAAGGCAAAGGCCTGGCTTTATGCTTTACAGCCTCAATCCATCATGACATGGGATGACCTCATAAAGGAGTTTTTCAAAAAGTTTTTCCCAAATCACAAGACTGCGACAATTCGTCAAAGTCTGAATAGCTTTGTGCAATTAGAGGGTGAGACCTTAGCTAGATACTTGGAGAGATTCAATGAATTATTGCTCCAATGTCCCCATCATGGTTTTGAAAAATGGAGACTTGTGCAAATTTTGTATGAAGGTCTAGATGTGTCCACCCAAACAACGGTTGAGTCGATGTGTAATGGTCTATTCGTAGACAAAACTGCTGATGCGTCTTGGGACTTCTTGATTGAAGTAGCTGAAAAGACGCAACAGTGGGAATCCATCCGTGAACCCAGAAAGACTACATCCGAAGCGAAGGCTTTTAGGATTGAAGCAGATTTCGAGGGAAGAGCAAACATGGCATCAATAGTTAGGAGATTAGAAGAGTTAGAACTACATAAAAATTCAAAACCTTCCACCACTACTCTCCGAGAACATGTCGCTTCGTCTGTATGTGCCGCTTGTAACGATCCCAACCATCAATTCCAAAATTGTCCCGATTTGCTTGCAGTCCAGGAATCTAGGCTTGAACAGGCACATGCCATGTTTCAAAAACAAGAGCATAACCCCTATTCACAAACCTACAATCCAGGATGGAGAAACCACCCTAACTTTTCATGGTCCAAAGGACCCACTCAGGGAGGACCATCTCAACCCAATCAGAGCTATCAAAACAATCAGGGATATCAGAACAATCAAGGTTATCAACACCCGAGAAACCCTCAACAACAATCAAACCCTCAACAATCATATCCTCAACACAATACCGACAAGAGACTATCCAACATCGAGGAGATTGTCCAGAGTCTGGTGCAAAGTCAGAAAAGTCTTGATCAAAAGATGGGACAAATCTGTGATTCCATAAGTGAGAGAGAAAAGGGTAAACTTCCGAGCCAACCCCAACAAAATCCAAAGAGTATATTTCAAACATGCTCATCATCCTGCAAGGAAACCTCTCCCGATCAAGTACATGCCATTACCACCCTCCGAAGTGGTAAAGTCATCGAGAACAAAGTGGGCGAACCTAATGAATCTGATACAAATTCCACGCTGTCTCCACAACCCCAGAAAACCAAAGAATCTGAGCAAGTTGAAAAGCCTGACAATTCTACCGCTATGAATGTCCCTTTGCCAACTCATTCTCCTGTTGCCCCATTTCCTCAGAGATTGATCTATCAACAGAAAAGTACCCATTACAATGAGATGTTAGATCTGTTCAAGAGAGTCAACATCAACATTCCTTTTCTTGAAGCAATCAAGCAAATCCCTGCTTATGACAAATTCCTCAAAGACTTGTGTACTCAAAAGCGCAAGCTCAATGTGCACAAACGTGCTTTCTTAGCTGAGCAGGTGAGTTCCATCATTCTGAACAAAACTCCACCCAAGTTTAGGGATCCAGGATGTCCAACAATTTCTTGCACTATAGGAGAACACACGGTCAATAAAGCGTTATTAGACCTGGGTGCAAGTGTTAACCTTCTGCCATATTCTGTTTATGAGCAGTTAGGTCTTGGGGAGTTGAAGCCAACATCTATCACTCTACAACTGGCAGACCGATCTGTCAAGATTCCTCGTGGATTGGTCGAAGACGTTTTGATCAAGGTTGACAAATTCTATTTTCTCGTAGACTTCATTGTCTTAGACACTCAACCTGTACAAAACCCAGACTGTCACATTCCAGTCATCTTAGGACGTCCTTTCTTAGCTACGTCCAATGCGATTATTAATTGTCGTAACGGAATGTTGAAACTGTCTTTTGGCAACATGACGATAGAATTGAATGTGTTCGATATTAGTCAACAACCTGTGAATCTTGATGATGATGATGTGCATGAAGTTAATATGATTGAAGGATTAATACAAGATTCGTTGACTAACATTCTATCCGTCGATCCCTTTCAAGAATGTATGGAGAACTTTAACTCAGATTCCTATGATGATGCATACTGTAGTGACGTCCTATATCTGCTCGAATCTGTACCTCAAATGGACGTCACTGAAAGGAAATATGAAGTGGAACCACCCTTACTCTCTGATTCCAAGCTCATTCCATCCATTGTTGAGCCACCCAAGCTTGAATTGAAAACATTGCCTAGTACGTTGAAGTACGCATTCCTAGGTTCTTATGATACTTTACCTGTCATTATTTCATCATGTTTAGAAACGGAACAGGAAAGTAAGCTTTTAGAAGTACTTAAGGAACACAAGGAGGCATTAGGATGGACCATCTCAGACCTCAAAGGAATAAGTCCTACCATTTGCATGCACCACATTAATCTCGAAGAGAGTGCCAAACCATCTAGGTAAATGCAAAGGAGACTTAATCCTAACATGAGAGATGTAGTCAAAGGAGAAATCCTGAAACTGCTTGATGCGGGTATCATATACCCAATTCCCGATAGCAACTGGGTTAGTCCCATTCAAGTTGTGCCTAAGAAGTCAGGCATTACTGTAGTTCAGAACGACAAGAATGAATTAGTCCCTGCTCGTACAACCACAGGATGGCGAGTATGCATCGACTACAGGAAGTTGAACACAGTAACAAGGAAGGATCACTTCCCGCTCCCTTTCATTGACCAAATGCTAGAACGTGTATCTGGACACAGTCACTACTGTTTTCTAGATGGCTTTTCCGGTTATAACCAAATTCACATTGCTCCGGAAGATCAGGAAAAAACTACATTCACGTGTCCATTTGGGACGTTTGCTTATAGATGTATGCCCTTCGGGTTGTGTAATGCACCTGCTACTTTTCAGCGTTGCATGATGAGCATTTTTTCTGACATGATAGATAGTTTTCTCGAGATCTTTATGGATGATTTCTCTGTTTTTGGTTCCTCGTTTGACGAATGTTTGAAGCATCTTGCCCTAGTGATATCCAGATGTAAAGAAAAGAACCTTGTTCTAAATTGGGAAAAATGCCATTTTATGGTGAATTCAGGAATAGTTCTAGGACACATCATCTCAGAAAAAGGAATTGAAGTGGATAAAGCTAAAGTTGACCTCATTCAACATCTACCACAACCTCGCTCTGTGAAGGAGATCAGATCATTTCTAGGTCATGCTGGTTTTTACCGGCGATTCATCAAAGATTTCAGCAAAATCTCCAGACCTCTGTGCAGTCTTCTCTCCAAAGATGTTGCCTTCAATTTCGATGATACTTGTGTGAAGGCATGGGAGGAATTAAAAACCCTTCTCACCACCGCTCCTATAGTCCGACCACCCGATTGGAAGCTTCCGTTCGAACTTATGTGTGATGCCTCTGATTATGTTGTTGGTGCTGTTTTAGGACAGCGAGTTGATAGACTACCATATGTGATATACTATGCTAGCAAAACCCTTAATGATGCCCAACTAAATTATTCAACTACCGAGAAGGAATTTCTTGCCGTCGTTTTCGCATTAGACAAGTTTAGATCTTATCTGATAGGGTCTAAGATCATCATATACACAGACCATGCGGCTTTGAAGTATCTTCTTTCCAAGAAGGATGCTAAAGCTCGCCTTATTCGATGGATACTATTATTACAGGAATTCGATCTCGAAATCCGTGATAAGAAAGGTTGTGAGAATGTGGTTGCTGATCATTTGTCTAGATTGACTTTAGAGTCTATTGATGAATTTGAGCTGATTAGAGAATCATTCCCAGATGAACAGCTGATGTCTATCTCAGACCTTCCTTGGTTTGCTGATATTGTTAACTACCTCGCTACAGGTAGGATGCCCTCACGTTGGTCGAGACAAGACCGCTCTAAATTCCTGGCTGAAGTTAAACATTTCCTTTGGGATGACCCATATTTGTTTAAGTACTGCCCAGACCAAATCATTAGGAAATGTGTCCCCAACACCGAACAGAAAGATGTGATATCTTTCTGTCATGACCAAGCCTGTGGAGGCCATTTCAGTGCCAAGAAAACCGCTCCAAAGATCTTGCAGTGTGGGTTCTATTGGCCATCGTTGTTCAAGGACTGCCATGATTACTGTGTTGCCTGTGAACGTTGTCAGAAGCTGGGAAGCATTTCAAGGAGAAACATGATGCCATTGAATCCTATTCTGATTGTTGAGATTTTTGATGTTTGGGGGATCGACTTCATGGGTCCATTTCCCATGTCTGACACCAAGTTGTACATCTTAGTCGCCGTTGACTACGTCTCCAAGTGGGTAGAAGCCATCGCAACCAGAACAAATGACCACAAGGTGGTACTTTCCTTTTTAAAGGAAAACATATTTTCACGTTTTGGTACCCCGAGAGCTATCATCAGTGACGGTGGTTCACATTTCTGCAATAGGCACTTCGAGTTTTTAGTACGCAAGTATGGAATAACTCACAAGGTTGCTACTCCGTACCACCCTCAGACCAGTGGACAAGTGGAAGTGTCTAATAGGGAAATCAAGCACATTCTAGAAAAGACGGTTAACCCGTCTAGGAAAGATTGGTCAATAAGATTGAATGATGCTTTGTGGGCCTATAGAACAGCGTATAAGACACCAATTGGCATGTCCCCCTATCGTCTAGTGTATGGAAAGCCGTGCCATCTTCCTGTGGAGTTAGAACATCGAGCTTATTGGGCAATCAA